>NW_025936745.1:679162-680648 GCF_000764305.2 Hyalella azteca | reverse complement strand
AGCTGCTGTTAGCCTCACCGCTGCTGTTAGCCTCACAGCTGCTGTTAGCCTCAAAGCTGCTGTTAGCCTCACCGCTGCTGTTAGCCTCACAGCCGCTGTTAGCCTCAAAGCCGCTGTTAGCCTCACCGCTGCTGTTAGCCTCACAGCTGCTGTTAGCCTCACAGCTGCTGTTAGCCTCACAGCTGTGCTCTAAATTCTTCATAAGTCTTTGCACGTGATTTTATTCATTGCTATATTATGTTTATTTGAACTACAATTGTAGATCCAATCAACGAAATGTTCCTACTTCTATTTGTTATATTATCAACGTTTTTTATCGTATGTGATTTTAATGTACGTGTTCGTCTTTTCTCTCGCACACCCGTCCAGTATTGCACGGTTTGATGGCGGCCATGGTGCTGATTTGCAGGTTCACTGCCCTGTAGGTTGCTGTTTGTTTGTTGACAGCCGTATATACAGCAGCAAATATATACAGCAGCTGCTCCTGATGTTCGCCTGCATGCCCATGCAGTTGTTTGGTGGAGCCAATTACAGCCTCAGACGTTTTACTGTTTTACATTCAACAGTTGCAACCGTTTCTCGTGAGAAAGACTGAACCACAGTTTAGTGTGTTTACTCGCATATATATGCAAATGTTGTCTGTAAGCTGTACAGCTGCAATGCTGTGCATGGGCCCGTGCAATTGTATAGGTTATTTATTGCGTACTTCATACAGCTACCACAGTGAATAGTTTTAAGTATACAGGTGCTGCATGTACGTATTGATATACCGCTGTGTACACATTATAAGTTCGGTCAAGCAATGCACGATGTATATGTAATAGGGAGTGCTCTACGAAATGTATAGCGCTGCGCAATCCGCATTAGATGTACACGGCAACGTCGTACGAAGTTGATCTACAGCGCAGTACTATATTAAGCATTGAAAGTAGGAGATGTACGGCTGCAGTATTGTTAGTCTTTCCACAGCTAATGCATTATATTATGTCAATGTAGAGCGCACTAGCGAAAGCAATATATGTGCAGCAGTATGGGCAATATATGTGCAGCAGTATGGGCAATATATGTACAGCAGTATGGGCAATATATGTACAGCGGTATAGGCAACATATATGTTCAGCAGTATAGGCACGTTACATACCTGCCTTGCCGCGGCCGAACTAGCAGCGGGACGACGCCTCTAAATATAAAGAGCGCCGGTGTTCGATTCGTTCTCGACAATCAGCGCGGCTTTATCTTGCCTCGCATCGCACCGCCGCTGTGACTTGTTATCTGCGGCGAGTGCGCCTTGCCTTCCAGGCTGCCTTGAGTGCTCGGTGATCAGCAGCGGCGAGAACGCCTTGCCTTCCAGGCTGCCTTGAGTGCTCAGTGATCAGCAGCGACGAGTGCGCCTTGCCTTCCAGGCTGCCTTGAGTGCTCAGTGATCAGCAGCGGTGAGAGCGCCTTGCCTTCCAGGCTGCCTTGAGTGCTCAGTGATCAGCAGCGG